>NC_084627.1:44551501-44561501 GCF_033978795.1 Nerophis ophidion | reverse complement strand
TTAAATAAGAAAATCTCATTTCAGTAGGCCTTTAAATTCTATATTACGTGATATTGCCAAGCCGTCAGCATGACTTATATTTGCTGTTGCTGCAACAATGACAATGTCCAGGTTGCAGTAAAATATTGCTGTACTGTTAGTTCACACAATAGATCATGTTCAATTGGACATTGAGGCAGGATATGAAGGAATGTTGCCACAAACATCTACTGAGAGGCCATACGGCGCCCTACTTTTACTGGAACTTTGAACCAAAATCAGTGAAGTTGTCACGTTGTGTAAATGGTAAATAAAAAGAGAATACAATGATTTGCAAATCCGTACCATAAAACTTTTGATTGATTGATTAGTACATTTATTAGTAGATTGCACAGTACAGTACATATTCCGTACAATTGACCACTAAATGGTAACACCCGAATACGTTTTTCAACTTGTTTATCAATACGTTAATCAATTCATGCTGGCTGTGGAGGGCGGCGTGGCCTGCGGGCCTGCAGCGAAGCGGGGGTGCCAGGACCGGCCTCGAATTCAGCGACAGGTGCGTGGACGGCCCACCTGGGCCTTGTTATCTAATCACCTGTCGCTCTGTATAAGCAGCGAACGGGAGGAGAGACGGAGTTGGAGCTGGAGGAGAGCGAGAGTCAAAGAACATTGATCAAAAGACGACTGCTGAAAAGCACCAAAAGACTTGTTGTGAAGAATAAAAACTGTAAACAATGAAACGGGCTCGTCTAGAAATGCTTGGTGGAGAGAGCTTCCACACCGGCTTTTACATTCTGCGCCTAGAACAGTCCGGATTGGTTCTTTTCCTCTTTGGTCCGGAGGACATGACGTCCACATGTACCAAAAACAATTTGAAATGTGGACTCGTCAGACCTTGGCCCGGCGATGAGGTGGCGACTTGTCCAGGGTGTACCCCGCCTTCCGCCCCATTGTAGCTGAGATAGGCACCAGCAACCCCCGCGACCCCAAAGGGAATACGCGGTAGAAAATGGGTGGATGGATGGACTGGTCAGACCACAGAACACTTTTCCACTTTGCATCAGTCAATCTTGGATGAGTTCGGGCCCAGCAAAGCGTTTCTGGGTGTTGTTGATAAATGGCTTTCGCTTTGCATGCAGTTTGGAATGTCTCCATGGTTTTGTATGGAAAAAACTTGAGGTTTTTGATTTTTTCTAAAAAATAATCATAATACAAATACATCATCATCATAATTAGTTTGATTATTATTATTAAAACATATAGTGGGGGTTAGACCTCCCTTGTCTTTAAAGACCACAATACCTTTTATTAAGGACCCTAACCCTAACCATAACAGCAAAATGTTGTTTAGTTTCAATCAATCAATCAATCAATCAATCAATCAATCAATCAATCAATCAATCAATCAATCAATCAATCAACCAATCAACCAATTAATCAATCAATCAATCAATCAATCAATCAATCAATGTTTATTTATATAGCCCTAAATCACAAGTGTCTCAAAGGGCTGCGCAAGTCACGACAACATCCTCGGTTCAGATCCCACATAGGGGCAAGGAAAAACTCACAACCCAGTGGGACGTAGATGAGAATGACTATGAGAAACCTTGGAGAGGACCCCAAATGTGGGTTACCCCTTCCTCTAGGGGAGACCGGATGCAATGGACGTCGAGTAGGTCTGACATAATAGTGAGAGTCCAGTCCATAGTGGATTTAACATAACAGTGAGAGTCCAGTCCATAGTGGATCTAACATAATAGTGAGAGTCCAGTCCATAGTGGATCTAACATAATTGTGAGAGTCCAGTCCATAGTGGATCTAACATAATAATGAGAGTCCAGTCCATAGTGGATCCAACATAACAGTGAGAGTCCAGTCCATAGTGGATCCAACATAATAGTGTGAGTCCAGTCCATAGTGGATCTAACATAATAGTGTGAGAGTCCAGTCCATAGTGGATCCAACATAATAGTGAGAGTCCAGTCCATAGTGGATCTAACATAATAGTGAGAGTCCAGTTCATAGTGGATCTAACATAATAGTGAGAGTCTAGTCCATAGTGGATCTAACATAATAGTGAGAGTCCAGTCCCTAGTGGCTCTAACATAACAGTGAGAGTCCAGTCCATAGTGGATCTAACATGATAGTAAAGTCCAGTCCATAGTGGATCTAACATAATAGTGAGAGTCCAGTCCATAGTGGATCTAACATGATAGTAAAGTCCAGTCCATAGTGGATCTAACATAATAGTGAGAGTCCAGTCCATAGTGGATCCAACATAATAGTGAGAGTCCAGTCCATAGTGGATCCAACATAATAGTGAGAGTGTAGTCCATAGTGGGTCGAACATTATAGTGAGAGTCCAGTCCATAGTGGATCTAACATAATAGTGAGAGTCTAGTCCATAGTGGATCTAAAATAATAGTGAGAGTCCAGTCCATAGTGGATCCAACATAATAGTGAGAGTCCAGTCCATAGTGGATCTAACATAATAGTGTGAGAGTCCAGTCCATAGTGGATCTAACATAATAGTGACAGTCTAGTCCATAGTGGATCTAACATAATAATGAGAGTCCAGTCCATAGTGGATCCAACATAATAGTGAGAGTCCAGTCCATAATGGATCTAACATAATAGTGAGACTCCAGTCCATAGTGGATCCAACATAATAGTGAGAGTCTAGTCCATTGTGGATGTAAAATAATAGTGAGAGTCCAGTCCATTGTGGATCTAACATAATAGTGTGAGTCCAGTCCATGGTGGATCCAACATAATAGTGAGAGTCCAGTCCATAATGGATCTAACATAATAGTGAGAGTACAGTCCATAGTGGATCTAACATAATAGTGAGAGTCCAGTCCATAGTGGATCCAACATAATAGTGAGAGTCCAGTCCATAGTGGATCCAACATATAGTGTGAGAGTCTAGTCCATAGTGGATCTAACATAATAGTGAGAGTCCAGTCCATAGTGGATCCAACATAATAGTGAAAGTCCAGTCCATAGTCGATCCAACATAATAGTGAGAGTCTAGTCCATTGTGGATGTAAAATAATAGTGAGAGTCCAGTCCATAGTGGATCTAACATAATAGTGAGAGCCCAGTCCATAGTGGATCTAACATAATAGTGAGAGTCCAGTCCATAGTGGATCTAACATAATAGTAAGAGTCCACTCCATTGTGGATCTAAAATAATAGTGTGAGAGTCCAGTCCATAGTGGATCTAACATAAGAGTGAGAGTCCAGTCCATAGTGGATCTAACATAATAGTGAGAGTCCAGTTCATAGTGGATCTAACATAATAGTGAGAGTCCAGTCCATAGTGGATCTAACATAATAGTGAGAGTCCAGTCCATAGTGGATCCAACATAACAGTGAGAGTCCAGTCCATAGTGGATCCAACATAACAGTGAGAGTCCAGTCCAAAGTGGATCCAACATAATAGTGAGAGTCCAGTCCATAGTGGATCCAACATAATAGTGAGAGTCCAGTCCATAGTGGATCTGACATAATAGTGAGAGTCCAGTCCATAGTGGATCCAACATAATTGTGAGAGTCCAGTCCATAGTGGATCTAACATAATAGTGAGAGTCTAGTCCATAGTGGATCTAACATAATAGTGAGAGCCCAGTCCATAGTGGATCTAACATAATAGTGAGAGTCCAGTCCATAGTGGATCTAACATAATAGTAAGAGTCCACTCCATTGTGGATCTAAAATAATAGTGTGAGTCCAGTCCATAGTGGATCCAACATAACAGTGAGAGTCCAGTCCATAGTTAATCCAACATAATAGTGAGAGTCCAGTCCATAGTGGATCTAACATAATAGTGAGAGTCCAGTCAATAGTGGATCCAACGTAATAGTGAGAGTCCAGTCCATAGTGGATCTAACATAATAGTGAGAGTCCAGTCCATAGTGGATCTAACATAATAGTGAGAGTCCAGTCCATAGTGGATCCAACATAATAGTGAGAGTCCAGTCCATAGTGGATCTAACATAATAGTGAGAGTCCAGTCCATAGTGGATCCTACATAATAGTGAGAGTCCAGTCCATAGTGGATCCAACATAATAGTGAGAGTCCAGTCCATAGTGGATCTAACATAATAGTGAGACTCCAGTCCATAGTGGATCCAACATAATAGTGAGAGTCCAGTCCATAGTGGATCTAGCATAATAGTGAGAGTCCAGTCCATAGTGAATCTAACATAATAGTGAGAGTCTAGTCCATAGTGGATCTAACAATAGTGAGAGTCCAGTCCATTGTGGATCTAAAATAATATTGAGAGTCCAGTCCATAGTGAGGCCTGCAGGAGACCATCCCGAGCGGAGACAGGTCAGAGATGTCCCCAACTGATACACAGGCGAGCGGTCCATCCTGGGTCTCGACTCTGGACAGCCAGCACTTCATCCATGGACACCGGACCTGTGCACCCCCCTCCACAAGGTAGAGGGGAGGCAGAGTAGAAAAGAAAAGAAACGGCAGATCAACTGGTCTAAAAAAGGGGGTATATTTAAAGGCCAGAGTATACAGTTTTAAGATGGGACTTAAATGCTTCTACTGATGTAGCATCTCTTTAACAGTTGAACTTTTATGACTAATTTCACAACTATTGGATTCAAAATAAAAATTAACAACAGTGCCCCTAGTGGTTGCAGCCCATCACAAAGCCACAGAGCGGTCCTGGATGCATGCCAGACCAGTAGGGGGCGACATCACTTTCCCCAGAAACACAACACAAGTGTGCAACAACTGCTTCCCCTTCAGCTTCAGTTGTGATCCTCTGAGGTTGAAGACTAAATGTAAGTACTGCTGATCCATTTCATGCATTAGACATGCTGGGAGGGCTTAAGTGCAAACTACAACACTGTGGTCCACCATTGTGGTTTTGGTTTATGCAACTAGGTATGTCTCGGCCAGGGACGTCCAAACTTTTTCCAACAAGGGCCGCATGCTGACAAATGAAAGAATACAGAGGCGTGGTGTAATTCTGTCTATTCTTCCTTATTTTTTTGTGATGTAGTGATTGGAGCACATACTTGTTGCTCACAAAAAACATTCAGTTTGCTCCTTTTCTGAATTTATTATGGCTCTACTGAAAATGTGAGTGTCAAAAGTATACATACAGCAATGTTGATATTTGCTTACATGCGTACTTGCCAACCCTCCCGAATTTTCCGAGAGACTTCCGAATTTCCCGCACAACATCCGGATTCCCATCAAGCATTGCTTTAAAACTACAGAAAGTAGTAATGTCCAAAAAAAGATAGTGACAGAGAATGGAACAAGGATGGACAATTCAACCCTATACTCACTCCATCCATTTTCTACCGCTTATTCCCTTTGGGGTCGCGGGGGGCGCTGGTGCCTATCTCAGCTACAAACGGGCGGAAGGCAAGGTACACCCTGGACAAGTCGCCACCTCATCGCAGGGCCCTTAACTCACTCCTTTCCTGCAAATTAAGTGTCACAGATGCTGCCCATACCTATGCTCCTTTAAATGCTTTGCTACTGGCTGCACAAAGCATTGCACTTCAAATACAACAGTGAGTAGAGGAGTGTGAAGTGAAGTGAAGTGAATTATATTTATATAGCGCTTTTCTCGAGTGACTCAAAGCGGTTTACATAGTGAAACCCAATGTCTAAGTTACATTTAAAGCAGTGTGGATGGCACTGGGAGCAGGTGGGTAAAGTGTCTTGCTCAAGGACACAACGGCGGTGACTAGAATGGCGGAAGCGGGAATCGAACCTGCAACCCTCGAGTTGCTGGCACGGCCACTCTACCAACCGAGCTAGGCCGCCCCATGTTATGTGTGTGTATATGTGTAAATAAATGAACACTGAAATTCAAGTATTTATTTTATATATATATATATATATATATATATATTAGGGGTGTGGGAAAAAATCGATTCGAATATGAATCGAATTGTTTACGTTGTGCGATTAAGAATCGATTCTCATTTTTAAAAAATCGATTTTTTTTTTCTTAATTTTAAATTATTTTATTTTTATTTTTTTATTTTTTTTAATCAATCCAACAAAACACTACACAGCAATACCATAACAATGCAATCCAATTCCAAAACCAAACCTGACCCAGCAACACTCAGAACTGCAATAAACAGAGCAATTGAGAGGAGACACAAACACGACACAGAACAAACCAAAAGTAGTGAAACAAAAACTAATATTATCAACAACAGTATCAATATTAGTTATAATTTCAGCATAGCAGTGATTAAAAATTATTAGACATTTGTAAAAATAAAAAAAGAACAATAGTGTCACAGTGGTTTACACTTGCATCACATCTCATAAGCTTGACAACACAGTGTCCAATGTTTTCACAAAGATAAAATAAGTCAGATTTTTGGTTTGTTTAATAGTTAAAACAAATTTACATTATTGCAATCAGTTGATAAAACATTGTCCTTTACAATTATAAAAGCTTTTTTTTTTTTTTAAATCTACTATTGTGCTAGCATGCCAGCAGACTGGGGTAGATCCTGCTGAAATCCTATGTATTGAATGAATACAGAATCGTTTTGAATCGTAAAAATATTATTTTTGAATCAAGAACCGAATCGAATCGATATATAATCAAATCGTGACACCAAGAATCGTTATTGAATCAAATCGTGGGACACCCAAAGATTCACAGCCCTAGTATATATATATATATATATATATATATATATATATATATATATATATATATATATATATATATTCAAGTATCTAAGTATTTATTTCATTTATCGGTTGGGGAGATCTCTGCGCTGCTGATCCGCCTCCGCTTGGGATGGTTTCCTGTTGGCTCCACTATGGACGGGACTCTCGCTACTGTGTTGGATCCACTTTGGTCTGGACTCTCACGGTTCTGTTGGATCCACTATGGATTGAGCTTTCACAGTATCATGTTAGACCCGCTCGACATCCATTGCTTTCGGTCCCCTAGCGCAGTGGTCCCCAACCTTTTTGTATCCGCGGACCGTTCAATGCTTTATAATATGTCCTGCGGCCCGGTTATTTTTTTATTTTAATTTTATTTTATTTTTTTCTTTGTCATGAAAAAGGGACATTTTTTTCATAAAATATGGAGGTTTTTGTGGTTGGTGCACTAATTGTAAGTGTATATAGGGTTTTTGATGTTGATTTTTTTAAATAAAAATTAATAAGAAATTCTTCTGCGGCCCGGTGGTTGGGGACCACTGCCCTAGAGCAGTGGTTCTCAAATGGGGGTCCGCGTACCACTGGGAGTACTTGAAGGTATGCCAAGGGGTACCTGAGATTTTTTTAAAACATTCTAAAAATAGCAACGGCTTCACGGTGGCAGAGGGGTTAGTGCGTCTGCCTCACAATACGAAGGTCCTGCAGTCCTGGGTTCAAATCCAGGCTCGGGATCTTTCTGTGTGGAGTTTGCATGTCCTCCCCGTGAATGCGTGGGTTCCCTCCGGGTACTCTGGCTTCCTCCCACTTCCAAAGACATGCACCTGGGGATAGGTTGATTGGCAACACTAAATTGGCCCTAGTGTGTGAATGTGAGTGTGAATGTTGTCTGTCTATCTGTGTTGGCCCTGCGATGAGGTGGCGACTTGTCCAGGGTGTACCCCGCCTTCCGCCCGATTGTAGCTGAGATAGGCGCCAGCGCCCCCCGTGACCCCAAAAGGGAAAAAGTGGTAGAAAATGGATGGATGGATAAAAATAGCAACAGTTCAAAACTCCTTTATAAATATATTTATTGAATAATACTTCAACAAAATATGAATGTAAGTTCATAAACTGTGAAAAGAAATGCAACAATGTTGACAGCTAGATTTTTTTGTGGACATGTTCCATAAATATTGATGTTAAAGATGTCTTTTTTTTGTGAAGAAATGTTTAGAATTAAGTGCATGGATCTCTATTACAATCCCCAAAGAGGGCACTTTAAGTTGATGATTACTTCTATTAGAAATCTTTATTTATAATTGAACCACTTGTTTATTTTTCAACAAATTTTTTGTTGTTTCCCCCCCCCCCAAATAGTTCAAGAAAGACCACTACAAATGAGCAATATTTTGCACTGTTATACAATTTAATCTAATCAGAAACTGCTGACATAGCGCTGTATTTTACTTCTTTATCTCTTTTTTCCAACCAAAAATGCTTTGCTTTGATTAGGGGGTACTTGAATTAAATAAATGTTCACAGGGGGTACATCTCTGAAATAAGGTTGAGAACCACTGCCCTCGAGGGTGGTGGGGGGGATAGGGGGTTGCCCACATATGCAGTCCTCTCCAAGGTTTCTCATAGTCATCATTGTCACTGGCGTCCCACTGGGTGTGAGTTTTCCTTGCCCTTATGTGGGCCTACCGAGGATGTTGTAGTGGTTTGTGCAGCCCTTTGAGACACTAGTGATTTGGGGCTATATAAATAATCCTTGATTGATCGATTGATAAAAGAATTACTTGAATTTCAGTGAATTTGAGCTATAAATATACTCCTCCCCCTTTTAACCCCGCCCACCTCAACCTCCCACTTGCCCCAATCTCCCGAATTCGGAGGTTTCAAGGTTGGCAAGTATGTTTACATGTTCCTTGGCAAGTTTCACTGCGCTTTTGGTAGCCATCCACAAGCTTCTGCTTGCATTTTTGACCACTCCTCTTGACCAAATTGGTGCAGTTCAGCTAAATGTGTTGTTTTTTTCTGACGTGGACTTGTTTCTTCAGCATTGTCCACACATTTAAGTCAGGACTTTGGGAAAGCCATTCTAAAACCTTCATTCTAGCCTGATTTAGCCATTTCTTTTACCACTTTTGACGCATGTTTGGGGTCATTGTCCTGTTGGAACACACAACTACGGCCAAAACCCAACCTCCGGGCTGATGATTTTAGCTTGTCCTGAAGAATTTGGAGGTAATCCTCCTTTTTCATTGTCTCATTTACTCTCTGTAAAGCACCAGTTTCATCGGCAGCAAAACAGACCCAGAGCATAATGCTTCCACCACCATGCTTGACGGTAGGCATGATGTTCCTGGGATTAAAGGCCTCACCTTGTCTCCTTCAAACATATTGCCGGGTATTGTGGCCTCACAGCTCCATTTTTGTTTAATTTGACATCACATGGAGTTCTGTGGTCCCAACCTCCGCTTGGGATGGTTTCCTGTTGGCTCCACTATGGATGGGACTCTCGCTACTGTGTTGAATCCACTTTGGACTGGACTTTCACAGTATCATGTTAGACCCGCTCGACATCCATTGCTTTCGGTCCCCTAGAGGGTGGTGGGGGGATAGGGGGTTGCCCACATATGCGGTCCTCTCCAAGGTTTCTCATAGTCATCATTGTCACCGACGTCCAGCTGGGTGTGAGTTTTCCTTGCCCTTATGTGGGCCTACCGAGGATGTTGTTGTGGTTTGTGCAGCCCTTTGAGACACTAGTGATTTAGGGCTATATAAGTAAACATTGATTGATTGATTGATAAAAGAAATACTTGAATTTCAGTGAATTTGAGCTATAAATATACTCCTCCCCCTTTAACCCCGCCCCCCTGGACTGCCCCGCCCACCCAAAACTAGCCCACCTCAACCCCCCCACTCCTCTTGACCAAATTGGCGCAGTTCAGCTAAATGTGTTTTTTTTTTCTGACGTGGACTTGTTTCTTCAGCATTGTCCACACGTTTAAGACAGGACTTTGGGAAGGCCATTCTAAAACCTTCATTCTAGCCTGATTTAGCCATCTCTTTTACCACTTTTGACGCATGTTTGGGGCCATTGTCCTGTTGGAACACACAACTGCGGCCAAGACCCAACTTCCGGGCTGATGATTTTAGCTTGTCCTGAAGAATTTGGAGGTAATTTTCCTTTTTCATTGTCCCATTTATTCTCTGTAAAGCACCAGTTTCATCGGCAGCAAAACAGACCCAGAGCATAATGCTACCACCACCATGCTTGACGGTAGGCATGGTGTTCCTGGGATTAAAGGCCTCACCTTGTCTCCTTCAAACATTTTGTTCAGCTCCATTTTT
>NC_084627.1:44509001-44541501 GCF_033978795.1 Nerophis ophidion | reverse complement strand
TAGGTGCTGTTTTGTTGGCAAAAGGGGGTTGTACAAAATATTAACACCAGGGGTGCTAATAATTGTGACACACATTATTTGATGTCAAATAATTATTTCTTTATGTGGGATTTTTTCCCCACTGAATAAATGCACTTGTATTGAAGGTTGGATTTTTCTCTTTTTTTCCATTAAGGTCCCATATTATTTAGAAAAAAAATAAAATAATTGGAAGCTAAAAAACACATCTCAACCAGGGGTGCCAATAATTATGGAGGGCACTGTATATATATATATATATATATATATATATATATATATATATATATATATATGTATCCGAGGCCATGGTTTTTAGCAGGAAACCGATGGTTTGTACAGCCCAGGTAGAGAATGAGACTCTGTCCCAGGTGGAGGAGTTGAAGTATCTCGGGGTTTTGTTCATGACTCGAGTGAGGGAAGATGGAGAAGGAAATCAGCCAAAGAATGGAAGCAGCCGGGGCAGTATTGTGGTCTCTCTGCCGCACTTTTGTGACGAAACGAGAGCTGAGCCAGAAGGCAAAGCTCTCAGTCTACCGAGCTATCTACATTCCTACTCTCACCTATATGGTCATGAAGTGTGGGTCATGACCGAAAGAATAAGATGGCGGATACTAGCGGCCGAAATGAGTTTCTTCAGAAGGGTGGCTGGCATCTCCCTTAGAGATAGGGTGAGAAGTTCAGTCACCCGAGTAGAGCCTTTGGTCCTTCGCCGTGGAAAGGAACCAGCTTAGGTGGTTGGGGTATCTCGTGCGGATGCCTCCCCAGCGTCTCCCTCGGGAGGTCCTTGTTGCACGTCCCACTGGGAGGAGATCGTGCGGTAGGCCAAGGACCAGATGGGGGGGGATTACATCTCCTCTCTAGCCTGGGAACGCTACGGGATCCCCCAGGAGGAAGTTGCTAATGTTGCTTTGGAGAGGGAAGTCTGGGAGTCACTGCTGGAGCTGTTGTCCCCGCGACCCGATTCCGGAAAAGCCATACTTGCCAACCCTCCCGGATTTTCTGGGAGACTCCCGAAATTCAGCGCCTCTCCCGAAAACCTCCCAGGACAAATTTTCTCACGAAAATCTCCTGAAATTCAGGCGTAGCTGGAGACCACGCCCCCTCCAGCTCCATGTGGACCCGAGTGACGTGTCGACAGCTTGTTTCCACATCCGCTTTCCCACAATATAAACAGAGTGCCTGATCAATGACGTTATAACTATAGAATAATCGAGGGCGAGTTCTTGGTTTCTTATGTGGGTTTATTGTTAGTCGGTCTCATTAACGTCCTCCCAGCGCGGCAACAACACACAACAACAGCAGTCACCTTTTCGTCTATCGTAAAGCAGTTTGTCTGCCGTAAACAGCAATGTGTGACACTCTTAAACAGGACGATACGATTGTCTCGATTACTTTAACGTATTATTTTCGGGTATCCCCATGTCTAGCATTAAAAGATTACAGTTGGTACAAAATGCGGCTGCTAGACTTTTGACAAGAACAAGAAAGTTTGATCACATTATGCCTGTACTGGCTCACCTGCACTGGCTTCCTGTGCACTTAAGATGTGACTTTAAGGTTTTACTACTTACGTATAAAATACTACACGGTCTAGCTCCATCCTATCTTGCCGATTGTATTGTACCATACGTCCCGGCAAGAAATCTGCGTTCAAAAGACTCCGGCTTATTAGTGATTCCTAATGCCCAAAAAAAGTCTGCGGGCTATAGAGCGTTTTCCGTTCGGGCTCCAGTACTCTGGAATGCCCTCCCGGTAACAGTTCGAGATGCTACCTCAGTAGAAGCATTTAAGTCTCACCTTAAAACTCATCTGTATACTCTAGCCTTTAAATAGACCTCCTTTTTAGACCAGTTGATCTGCCGATTCTTTTCTTTTTCTCCTCTGTCCCCCCCTCCCTTGTGGAGGGGGTCCGGTCCGATGACCATGGATGAAGTACTGGCTGTCCAGAGTCGGGACGCAGGATGGACCGCTCGCCTGTATCGGTTGGGGACATCTCTACGATGCTGATCCGCCTCCACTTGGGATGGTTTTCTGTGGACAGGACTCTCGCTGCTGTCTTAGACCCGCTTTGAACTGAACTGTTGGAGTCACTATGGATTGAACTTTCACAGTATCATGTTAGACCTGCTCGACATCCATTGCTTTCGGTCTCCTAGAAGGGGGGGTTGCCCACTTCTGAGGTCCTCTCCAAGGTTTCTCATAGTCATCATTGTCAATGGCGTCCCACTGGGTGTGAGTTTTCCTTGCCCTTATGTGGGTTCTTCCGAGGATGTCGTAGTCGTAGTGAATTGTGCAGTCCTTTGAGACATTTGTGATTTAGGGCTATATAAATGAACATTGATTGATTGATTGATAGAATGATCGAGGGCGAGTTATAGGTTTCTTATGTGGGTTTATTGTTAGTCAGTCTCATTAACGTCCTCCCAGCGCGGCAACAACACACAACAACAGCAGTCACCTTTTCGTCTACCGTAAAGCAGTTTGTCTGCCGTAAACAGCAATGTTGTGACACTCTTATACAGGACAATACCGCCATCTACTGTGCATGCATATGCGACAATAACATCTACGGCTTTTAGAGCAGTGGTTCTCAACCTTTTTTCAGTGAACATTTTTGTAATTCAAGAACCCCCTAATCAGAGCAAAGCATTTTTAGTTGAAAAAAAACAAAGATAAAGAAGTAAAATACAGCACTATCTCATCAGTTTCTGATTTATTAAATTTTTAGAACAGTGCAAAATATTGCTCATTTGTAGTGGTATTTCTTGAACTATTTGGGAAATAAGATATAAAAATAAACAAGTGATTCAATTATAAATAAAGATTTCTACACATACTGCGATGATGTGGCGACTTGTCCAGGGTGTACCCCGTCTTCCGTCCGATTGTAGCTGGAATAGGCACCAGTGCCTCCCGCCACCACAAAGGGAATAAGCGGTAGAAAAATGGATGGATGGATAGCTGTAAATATACTCCTCCCCTCTTAACCACGCCCCCAACAACACCCCACCCCCCAACCACGCCCCCCACCTCCTGAAATCGGAGGTCTCAAGGTTGGCAAGTATGGGATAAGGGGTTGAAGATGGATAGATGGATCAATGTGGGATGTTTGTGGTGATGAAAGAAGAAAAACTCCATCATCATGTCATTGTTTTGTAGAACTGACTCGGCTTACGAGGCCCAGTCGCCACTGGAAGAGACAACACCATAGCGTATTAGTCCATGGAAACACAAACACTCATTTGGAGGTAATTAATGGATGAATGGCAATCCCTGAAGCAGCGGGATAAAAAAATAAATAGGCTCCGAGTTGAGCTGAAATGTGACTTTGTTGGAAGAAACAAGGGGGCCTTTTTACCCCCAAAGGGCCGGGGACCGTTTCCCCCCCCCCCTCTCTCTTTTTGACATTCCCATTCACTCACCCTGCATTTGTCCTCGTTCAGGGCTTCACATCCGCTCTCTTGCCATCTTTGAATCACCCTTTTTTGCTTTTTTTTTTCCATCTGTTTGGTCTCTCCTTTGCTGAATCCCCTCTGAAGATTCCGCCAAAGGAATTAGGAAGGCGTGTGCGGCTTTTAATTACGTGACTCTGCTCACTTTCTCCATAGTCTTGACGGTGAGGCGAGCACACCCGAGTTCCACGGAGCTAAATTAAATGTATATTTTCTCAGTGGTAATCCCACCGGGCTTCACTTTGCTTCGATGTTGCTTTCCACTAATTCTCAGGTTGCAATAAAAATGCTGTCGGTCGACATAAAAAGACAATTTATGGAGACGCAAACCCACATGAAAAGAGCGGCCTATTGGAAGAAGACATGTTCGTATCCCAAAAGCTGCTGCCAAACCCGGGGAAGGTTTATAACCGACATAAAACTTTAGCTGAGCAACTTATGTTTTGGTAAACTAGTCTAGACGAAGACAGATTAAATAAAGTGAGCTTTTATCTGGTTTTGTGGCATTGGCCCTTCAGTCCCTAAACCAGGGGTCGGGAACCTTTTTGGCTGAGAGAGCCATGAAAGCCAAATATTTACCAAAGTATTTCCGTAAGAGACATACAACATTTTTCAACTAAATTTGTGCATTTTTAAGTATGACCAACATTTGTAGAGTACAATAAGTCTCTTATTCTTTTTAACAACATTGTTATTATAAAAGTTAACCAATAATACATATAATACTTCTTACCATTAATGCGACATCTTGAACAGGTGCGGTAGAAAACGGATGGTTGGATTAAAATGCAGGAGAATGTTTTATAATTTTATTTTTGATACTGTGATTAGCAGCGGAATTATTCATTACTTATTGTGTTAAGATTTATCTGAGAGCCATATGCAGTCATCTGGCTCTAGAGCCATAGGTTCCCTACCCCTGGTTTAAGCGTTAGACACCTTTTTTACCTGCACCCTGCCTCCCGCTGTTTCCCACATCTACAAAGCAATTAGCTACCGACTGCCACCTACTGATATGGAAGAGTATTACGCGGTTACTCGGCATAGCTCGGTTGGTAGAGTGGCCGTGCTAGCAACCTGAGGGTTCCAGGTTCGATTCCCGCTTCCGCCATCCTAGTCACTGCCGTTGTGTCCTTGGGCAAGACACTTTACCCACACTGGTTTAAATGTAACTTAGATATTGGGTGTCACTTTGTAAAGCGCTTTGAGTCACTAGAGAAAAAGCGCTATATAAATATACTATAATAATAATAATATCTTATGTTAACGGGTCGATTTTCACCCATGTCTTAAATCAGCTGTAAAATACACTAAAAATGATTATCTATCATCCAATTTGTTTCTTCTCATCTCTTGGTTACCTTGTTAGGCTTCCTTATCCATGATAATATTAGTTTTAATATTTTTGGTGTGGGCCATTGGGCCTTTTTTTTGTCAGTACACCCCTCGATTTCAATTTAAAAAATGGTAAAATGAACCTCAAGAGAATAGTATAAATGAATTAAAAGGTTGTTTTGTTACCTGATTATTGCTAAGGGGAATTAGAACACCTCTCTTAAATACATTTGTTTTATTCATTTTTTTCATTTGAATAATTTTATACGGAATTTACCTCTCATGTCTGAGCATGCCTGTCTTTGTTTGTTTTTGTACTGGATAATGAGAAAGCTCACATGATTTGGAGAAGAGCTGGCTGTCTACATGTTCAGTTTTGGCTCTAATTGCTTGATAATCGTATTTTTATAACTGGGTCAAAACCGAGCTTAACAACACCAAGGTGATAATTTCAACCAGAGTATTTTAGGATTTAGTGAAAAACAAAAAAAAAAGTTGTATGTTGTTGAAACAGAGGTTCCTGACGAAGTCAAAAAGCCTTGATGCAAAAAAATAAATATATGTGGTTCTTTTATGCATTTAAAAACTAAAATGGGTCGGTGCTGCCCCTAACACAAGACAAAGGTGAAATAACTTTAGTGTATATAATATAATATACAGTGGGGCAAAAAAAGTATTTAGTCAGCCACCGATTGTGCAAGTTCTCCCACTTAAAATGATGACAGAGGTCTGTAATTTTCATCATAGGTACACTTCAACTGTGAGAGACAGAATATGAAAAAAAATCCAGGAATTCACATTGTAGGAATTTTAAAGAATTTATTTGTAAATTATGGTGGAAAAGAAGTATTTGGTCAACCATTCAAAGCTCTCACTGATGGAAGGAGGTTTTGGTTCAAAATCTCACGATACATGGATCAATCGTCCTGTCCCCTTAGCAGAAAAACAGCCCCAAAGCATGATGTTTCCACCCCCATGCTTCACAGTAGGTATGGTGTTCTTGGGATGTAACTCAGCGTTGTTCTTCCTCCAAACACGACGAGTTGAGTTTATACCAAAATGGATACATGGATGATACAGCAGAGGATTGGGAGAATGTCATGTGGTCAGATGACACCAAAATAGAACTTTTGTTGTTAAAGGGGAACATTATCACAATTTCAAAAGGGTTAAAAACAATAAAAATCAGTTCCCAGTGGCTTGTTGTATTTTTTGAAGTTTTTTTCAAAATTTTACTGGTCCCGGAATATCCCTAAATAAAGCTTTAAAGTGCCTTATTTTCGCTATCTTCGAAACCACTATCCATTTCCCTGTGACGTCACACAGTGCTGCCAATGTAAACAAACAATGGGAATAGCACAGCAAGATATAGCGACATTAGCTCGGATTCAGACTCGGATTTCAGCGACTTAAGCAATTCAACAGATTACGCATGTATTGAAACGGATGGTTGGAGTATGAACGTATTGAAGAAGAAACTGAAGCTATTGAGCGATTAGCTATTGACGCTATTCATAGCCATAGCATGGCCGAATAGCTGCGTTAGCATCGCCGGTAAAATGTGCGGACCAAACGATCAGGACTTTTGCATCTTGTGACACGGGAGCAACTTAAATCCGTCGATTGGTAAGTGTTTTTTTTGTTCGCATTAAATGTGGGTGGAAGGAAACGTAATATAGTTGCAAATGCATCTGAAGGTTATCCATACATCTCTGTCCCATGTCTGCTTTAGCACCGCCGGTAAATAGCATGTTAGCGTCGATTAGCTGGCAGTCACGCCGCGACCAAAAATGTCTGATTAGCACATAAATCAACATGAACAAAACTCACCTTTGTGATTTCATTGACTTTATCGCTGCAAATGCATCTGCAGGTTATCCATACATCTCTGTGCCATGTCTGTCATCGCCGGTAAATAGCATGTTAGCATCAATTAGTGTAGTATGTTAGCATCGATTAGCTGGCAGTCACGCCGCGACCAAATATGTCTGATTAGCACATAAGTCAACAACGAAACTCACCTTTGTGATTTCATATCGTTGCAAATGCATCTGCAAGTTATCCATACATCTCTGTGCCATGTCTGTCATCGCCGGTCAAATGTGGAGAAACTCCAGCACATTCAATGGGGGTCTGGCGGCAGACACTTTGGCATCTTCGGGCCAGTGGTGCAACTTGAATCCCTCCCTGTTAGTGTTGTTACACCCTCCGACAACACACCGACGAAGCATGATGTCTCCAAGGTTCCAAAAAATAGTCGAAAAAACGGAAAATAACAGAGCTGAGACCCGTGTGTGTAATGTGTTGAAAATGAAAATGGTGGCTGTATTACCTCGGTGACGTCACGTTCTGACGTCACCGCCACCAGAGCAATAAACAGAAAGGCGTTTAATTCGCCAAAATTCACCCAATTAGAGTTCGGAAATCGGTTAAAAAAATGTATGGTCTTTTTTCTTGACGCTTACATAGGTCTGGTGAAAATGTTCCCCTTTGAAAGAAAATGTGATGAAACACAGTGGTGAACATGCCCTTTCCCAACTACTTCGGCACTTGCTGCAGTCATAAAATTCCAAGTTAATTATTATTTGCACAAAAAAAAAAATAAAGTTTATGAGTTTGAACATCAAATATGTTGTCTTTGTAGCATATTCAACTGAATATGGGTTGAAAAGGATTTGCAAATCATTGTATTCCGTTTATATTTACATCTAACACAATTTCCCGACTCATATGGAAACAGGGTTTGAATATCATTTTAAACAAATGTTAAACCATCAAGAAAAGCACTCAAAAAGTTGATTATTTCCTCCCATCACTGCCGACAAATGACTTGTTACTTTGTCCCGATGCTACTTCAATGACTATAATTATGAAACGTCAAAGAGAACTCCTCTGGACTCAAAGTCCCGGGAGAAGCGTGTCCAACAAGGATAGTTTGTGCAGGAGAAGTGCAGCAGTCAGCAAAGCTTCACAACGGGAGGTCCATCCACATCCTCCCAGCTAGTAAAACACACTGCTTTTTATCCAGCTTGGTTTTAAGTGTACTGTGTGTGTGTGTGTGTGTGTGTGTGTGTGTGTGTGTGTGTGTGTCATACTTGCCAACCTTGAGACCTCCGATTTCGGGAGGTGAGAGGTGGGGGGCGTGGTCAGGGGCGGGGCGTTGTTGGGGGCGTGGTTAAGAAGGGAGGAGGATATTTACAGCTATCCATCCATCCATTTTCTACCGCTTATTCCTTATGGGGTTGCGGGGGGCCCTGGTGCCTATCTCAGCTACAATCGGGCGGAAGGCGGGGTAAACCCTGGACAAGTCGCCATCTCATCGCAGTATGTGTAGGAATCTTCATTTATAATTGAATCACTTGTTTATTTTTCAACAAGTCATTTTTATATCTTTTTTTCCAAATAGTTCAAGAAAGACCACTACAAATGAGCAATATTTTGCACTGTTATACAATTTAATAAATCAGAAACTGATGACATAGTGCTGTTACTTCTTTATCTTTTTTTTTTCCAACCCAAAATGCTTTGCTCTGATTAGGGGGTACTTGAATTAAAAAAATGTTCACAGGGGGTACATCTCTGAAAAAAGGTTGAGAACCACTGCTCTAAAAGCCGTAGATGTTATTGTCACATATGCATGCACAGTAGATGGCAGTATTGTCCTGTTTAAGAGTGTCACCACATTGCTGTTTACGGCATACGAAGTGCTTTACGGAAGACAAAAAACGTGACTGCTATTGTTGTGTGTTGTTACCGCGCTAGAAGGACGTTAATGAGACTGCTTAACACTAAACCCACATAAGAAACCAAGAACTCATCCTCGATCATTCATCCATCCATCCATTTTCTACCGCTTATTCCCTTTTGGGGTTGCGGGGGGCCCTGGTGCCTATCTCAGCTACAATCGGGCGGAAGGCGGGGTAAACCTTGGACAAGTCGCCACCTCATCGCGGTATGTGTAGAAATCTTCATTTATAATTGAATCACTTGTTTATTTTTCAACAAGTCATTTGTATATCTTTTTTTCCAAATAATTCAAGAAAGACCACTACAAATGAGCAATATTTTGCACTGTTATACAATTTAATAAATCAGAAACTGATGACATAGTGCTGTATTACACTTATTTATCTCTTTTTTTTTTTCAACCAAAAATGCTTTGCTCTGATTAGGGGTTACTTGAATTAAAAAAATGTTCACAGGGGGTACATCTCTGAAAAAAGGTTGAAAACCACTGCTCTGAAAGTCGTAGATGTTATTGTCACATATGCATGCACAGTAGATGGCAGTATTGTCCTGTTTAAGAGTGTCACCACATTGCTGTTTACGGCATACGAAGTGCTTTACGGTAGACAAAAAATTTGACTGCTGTTGTTGTGTGTTGTTACCGCGGTGGGAGGACGTTAATGAGACTGCCTAACACTAAACCCACATAAGAAACCAAGAACTCATTCTCGATCATTCTACAGTCATAACGTCATTAGGCAGGCACCCTGTTTATATTGTGTGAAAGCGGACGTGAAAACAGGCTGGCGACACGTCACGCCCCCTCCAGCTCCGGCTGAATTTCGGGAGAAAATTGGTCCCGGGAGGTTTTCGGGAGAGGCGCTGAATTTCGGGAGTCTCCAGGAGAGGGTTGGCAATTTTGGTGTGTGTGTGTGACTCCTGAAACATGCATTTATCTCCATTGAGTAGTCTGCGATCATTTTCAAATGAGTTGTGTACATTAAAGGTAAAGGAAGCATTAGAATGTACAGTTCCAGTCGCTTGGAACCAGCAAAAACCCGGAAAACAAAAGCAAACCGCAAGGCGGCTTCACTTTCTGCTCGGTCACTGCCCGCGAGCCCCGATGCAAGTGGACTGTGTGACGTTTGGTAAAATCAAATAACTGCTAAAAATAGTGTTGTCCCAATACTTTTCAAATGTTGATACTTTTCAGTGCTTTTTGGTACTTTTCTAAATAAAGAGGACCACAAAAATGGCATTATTGTCTTTATTTGAACAAAAAAATGAAATATATGTTTATTATTGCAATTTAGTCCTTAGATAAAATAGTGAACATACTAGACAATTTGTCTTTTAGTAGTAAGTAAACAAACAAAGACTCCTAATTAGTCTGCTGACGTATACAGTAACATATTGTGCCATTTATACACCTATTATTTTGTCCACATTATGAGGAACAAACTGTAAAAAAATGATTATCAATCTACTTGTTCATTCGCTGTTAATATCTGCTTATTTTCTGTCTTAACATGTTCTATCTACACTTCTGTTAAAATGTAATAATCATTTATTCTTCTCTTCTTTGATACTTTACATTAGTTTTGGATGATACCACAAATGTAGGTATCGATCCGATACCAAGTAGTTACAGGATCATACATTGTTCATAGTCAAAGTCCTCATGTGTCCAGGGACGTATTTCCTGAGTTTATAAACATAATATAAATAAAAATATAAAAATTTGTGATGCAAAAAAATATTGATCCACTAGATTCGCTTCTGTACTCGGTATCATTACAGTGGATGTCAGGTGTAGATCCACCCATGGCGTTTGTTTACATTGTGACGCCGGTGAGCTATTGTATCCTCCTACGGTGTGTAGTGAAGCATGTTTAGCTATTCCTCGTCCTGCAGTGATAACGATACTTGTAAGAAACGTACTTTCAGTGTTGTTACTTCACCTCTATCTTTAGTATTTAGACCAAAAATGCATATGAGGGTGTCTACATTATATACATACTTGCAGCGTGTATATTGTACATATTACATATTGTTATGAAAGTGTCTGTTACTACATTATATATACTGTGTATATATATATATATATATATATATATATATATATATATGTATACATATACATATATATATATATATATATATAAACTTGCAGTGTTTATATTGTGCATATTACATATTGTTATGAAAGTGTCTGTTCCTAATTTTTGTATGGGCAAACCATAGAAAAACAACTGTATTTAGTAAAACTAACAAGGATTCAATATCCTGGGCAGTGACCTCATAGGAGTCTGCTGCCAGGCTTTAGTGTGCAAGTGGACTTACCAGGATCAGTGCACTGCGTCAGGTCTTGAGTGCTCTTGACTTACTTCTAAACAACACATGCAAAATGGCTAATAATAGCTAGAGATATGTATCTTTGTTAGTTTTACTAGAAAAATGATCTTTTGTAAGGTTTGCAAAGACAAAAGTTAGTTTTTTTAAATTCAATATAACAGTATAATTGTCATACTAATATGAAAGTTTTATAAACATAACTCCAAAACCAAACATGAAATCTGTCTAAAAAAAGCCTGTAATATTGAATTTGTGTGAGTTTTACCTGATGCAGGTATTCAAGAAAGGTTCATACATACAAACATTAGTTTTACTGGCCTCATATCGGTCACACTTATTATGACAGTTTTGTAAAACATAACACCAAAAAATACACATGCAAAATGTCTAATAATGCCTGAAGAAATGTATTTTTGTGAGTTTTACTAGAAAAAAACATTTGGTAAGGTTTGCAGAAACAATAAGTAATTTTTTACCCAATTTGACAGTGATGTACTTAGAATCCTGAGATAATGCGAAAAAAGCAAATAAAAAATGTATTCCAACATAATTCCCAATTCAAACGTGCAAACTGTGAGGCAGGGCAGTGGCAACTATTTCCTGTCTGCGCGAGGAAGATAAGGAGAATTTAATGCACTTGGCAGCGCTGGCTGAGGACGAGGCTATTTCTGTTTGTCAGCACGGCGCCAAAATAATGTTTGCAGAAACCTTTTTAAAACATAGACTCCACAGCCTGGGTGATGTATTCAGTGTTAGTGTGAGATGTAAATATCAAAAACACAACAATTAATTCCCCTGAGACGCACTGACGTACTCTGAGTCACCATGAAGAGATACACTACATTGCCAAAAGTATTTAGCCACCCATCCAAATGATGAGAATCGGGTGTCTTAATCACTTGGCCCGGTGTATCAAATCAAGCACATAGGCATGGAGACGGTTTCTACAAACATTTGTGAAAGAATAGGCCGCTCTCAGTGATTTCCAGCATGGAACTGTCATAGGATGCCACCTGTGCAATAAAAATCAAGTCGGGAAATTTCCTAAATATTCCAAATTCAACTTTAATATAAGAAAAGGGAAAAGTTTGGGAACAACAGCAACTCAGCCACCAAGCCGTAGCCCACGTAAACTGACAGAGAAGGGTCAGCTGATGCTGAAGCGCATAGTGCAAAGACTTTCTGCACAATCAGTTGCTCCAGAGCTCCAAACTTCATGTGACCATCCAATTAGCCCACGCACAGTACGCAGAGAGCTTCATGGAATGGGTTTCCATGGCCGAGCAGCTGCATCTAAGCCACACATCACCAAGTCCAATGCAAAGCGCGGAATGCAGTGTTGTAAAGCACGTCCCCACTGGACTCTAGAGAAGTGGAGACGCCTTCTCTGGACTGATGAATCACGATTTTCCATCTGGCAATCTGATGGACCAGTCTGGGTTTGGAGGTTGCCAGGAGAACGCTACATATTGGATACTCATCGGGACCGTTAGCAGATGAATTTAAAGGGGAACATTATCACGATTTCAGAAGGGTTAAAACCAATAAAAATCAGTTCCCAGTGGCTTATTTTATTTTTCCAAGTTTTTCTCAAAATCTTACCCATCACGCAATATCCCGAAAAACGACTTCAAAGTGCTTGATTTTAACCGTCGTTATAGCCGCCCATCTATTGTCCTGTGACGTCACTACGTGAAGCCAACGAAAACAAATATGGCGGATAACGCAGAAAGGTACAGCATAGTAGTTCTGATTCAGACTTGGATTTCAGCGCCGTAAGCGAATCAACAGATTACGCATGTATTGAAACGGAAGGTTGGAGTGTGGAGGCAGATAGCGAAAACGAAATTGAAGACGAAACTGAAGCTATTGAGCCATATCACGACGGACAGCGGCAACGAGGACAAATTTGGCGATCGCCTTCTAACCAACGATTGCATCTTTTGACCACTGGTGCAACTTGAATCCGTCGAAATGATTACGTGGACCCCGACTTAAACAAGTTGAAAAACTTATTCGGGTGTTACCATTTAGTGGTCAATTGTATCGAATATGCACTGAACTGTGCAATCTACTAGTAAAAGTATCAATCAATAAAACGATTGGTATGTGTTTGTTTGGCATTACATGTGGGTGGAGGAAAAGGCTGTATGCAAATATAGCTACAAATGAGGAATAATGATGCAATATGTATATACAGCTAGCCTAAATGGCATGTTAGCATCGATTAGCTTGCAGTCATGCCGTGACCAAATATGCCTGATTAGCACATAGGTCAATAACATCAACAAAACTCACCTTTGTAATTTCTTTGACTTTATCGTTGGAAACGCATCTGCTTTGAGTGTCGCAGGATATGCACAAATTCCTGCCATGTCTGTCGTAGCATAGCTGTCGTGGGTAAAATGTGCGTCCAATTTCTTGCCACTTTCGCATCTTTTGACCACTGGCGCAACTTGTATCCGTCGATTGGTATGTGTTTGTTTGGCATTAAATGTGGGTGGAGGGAAAGGCTAGATGCAAATATAGCTCCAAATGAGGCATAATGATGCAATATGTACATACAGCTAGCCTAAATAGCATGTTAGCATCGATTAGCTTGCTGTCATGCCGTGACCAAATATGTCTGATTAGCACACAAGTCAATAACATCAACAAAACTCACCTTTGTGATTTCTTTGACTTTATCGTTGGAAACGCATCTGCTTTGATTGTTGCAGGATATGCACAAATTCTTGCCATCTCTGTCGTAGCATAGCTGTCGTTGGTAAAATGTGCGTCCTATTTTTGCCACTTTCGCATCTTTTGGCCACTGGTGCAACTTGAATCCGTTGATTGGTATGTGTTTGTTTGGCATTAAATGTGGGTGGAGGGAAAGGCTTGATGCAAATATGGCCACAAATGAGGCATAATGATGCAATATGTACATACAGCTAGCCTAAATAGCATGTTAGCATCGATTAACTTGCAGTCATGCCGTGACCAAATATGTCTGATTAGCACATAAGTCAATAACATCAACAAAACTCACCTTTGTGATTTCTTTGACTTTATCGTTGGAAACACATCTGCCTGGGCCCTGGAGAGGGGGTGTAGACTGAGGCCAAGGGAAAAAAACTACTCATAGCCGAACACATCCCTCTTACATGTGTGTAAGAGGGAAACATCAAACATCAAAGAACACATAGGACATTAAAGACATTAAAGCAGCAGATACAACCAGACACTTCTACATACAGCTATGAATAAAAAGTAAAAGAAACATATCCCCTGTGGTGGCCTCTGCGGTGTTCCACGCCATCGTCCGCCAGGGTCCAGTCCGCATGGATGAGCGAGGATACGTCCAAGGTGACAAAGAAGGAGAACGGAACGTTGATTAGGTGGCAGATATATATTTGCAAGGCCATTTTCAAGAAGGATATTTGAAGACGAACTACATCTTGTGAGACCATGTCGGCGATGAAATGGGGATATGCCCGCTACTTTCACTCGAATCAGCCGACGACGAGCGGTACCACTGGCTTGTACGGCGTCGAACGGGTGCTACATATTGTGAGTTCAAATATTTTATTTCTTTCTTTTTTCACGTTGTCAGGTTCAAACACTGACGACATCTGTTAAACAGACGAGAAGCAAGAGAACATGCAGAGACAGAGTTAAATTTGGCTCAATTGAGGAGACACGTTTTTTTCAGGCGTTACTCTAGTTACAGATCCAAGATGCGTTCTAAAAGTCCAGCCCAAGTGCTTCCTCTATTTATTTGGGATGTCCCTGGTTACATCACTGAAGCAGTCGCTCAGGGAAGAAGGATTATCTCGACAGCTCCAGTTAGACACAATATATCAAAAATGCAAATGTGCTGACAGTCGTGATATCGCCTTGTCTCTGCTCTGCCTTGGCAGTCAGCAGACCGATTCTGGAAACAAACCCTGATACGAGACTGGCTTGCAATCTTTTGAATTGCCAGCTTTGCACAGACAAATAAAAATACCATCCATCCACCCGTTTTCTACTGCTTGTCCCTTCTGGGGTCGCTGGAGCCTATCTCAGCTGCATTCGCGTAGAAGGCGGTGTACACTCTGGACAGGTCGCCACCTCATCGCAGAGAAAAATACCACTTCAGCACAATTGATAATAACTATAGCAACGGCCCTCAAGCATAAGAGTTGTGTGATAATGTATACATAATTATTCAATTTTTTTACCATTTTAATTTTGACAGTACCTCATAGGATATGTTTTAATTGCCGATGCGGGTTTATTGATTTTTAAATGCACCAGAAAATAACCTGTTTTGTACACGGCTGATGTGTTTCAATGCTCAGTAGCGCGTAAATGTTTTTCTGTGTAGGATTTCTCCAGCAATGGTCATGTGGTGACTTCATTGATGATATTTTGAGAGGTCATTATTGAAGTCGGACATAACTGAAGGCCGAGGTGAGAAATGCAAGGACCCGCCATTGGTAAATCCTAATTTCAGGATTTTTTTTTTATCAAGAAAAAAACATTTTACTGCTTTTAACAATTTTTTTTGCCTAAAATCTGCTCTTTATATCTTATATTTTGTGCAGTGCAACCACCAAAGGTTGCACAACTTAGTAGTGGCAGTACTTTAAAGAACGAATCATAACGCTGAATAATCATAAGAGCAGACAGAAATGTGCTGAATGTCAGTGTGGTGACAGCTCAAGGTGTATTTTCTTTCATACTGCAACATTATCACAATGTTTTCCTTGCGTTCTGCACAGTAAGCGAGGAGACGAGAGAAAGGGAGTTGAGGGAATTTAGCGAAAGCAGGGAATAAAAGCCTAATGACATTAAAACAGGGAGTGGAAACAGATGAGTGGAGGACTGGGGGTAACAAGAGGAGTGATTCAATGGTAGTTTTTATAAAAAAAAAAAAAAGTGAGGTAAGTTGGGCAGGAAAGGGTGAGGTGGGGAGGGGAGGGGAGCGAGAGCAGATAGACAGGAAGGAAAAGGAGTGTTGTGCTAAAGTGTTGCATGAGAAGAGGAGAAGGATGGAGAGAATGAAACCGGGAGCTGAAGAGGGCATATCGAGGTAGATGGGGGATGGACATGTGGGGAGGGGTCTCCGTCTCCAGCTGCTTTTTTTTCTTGTGGCCAGCACTTGGAAGTAAGTGCTTCCTGATGGGAACCTGAGCTCAGCTATGCAAAGAAAAGCCTCTTTCTGTGACATTTTAATACTTTTCCATGCTCTCCTACTGGAGGCTGCAGAAGCATTTTAGCACAGCCCCGAGTCCACCGAAACAATGACTGACAGCAGTAACCTTTAAAGGGGAACATTATCACCAGACCTATGTAAGCGTCAATATATACCTTGATGTTGCAGAAAAAAAGACCGTATATTTTTTTAACCGATTTCCGAACTCTAAATGGGTGAATTTTGGCAAATTAAACGCCTTTCTATTATTTGCTCTCGGAGCGATGACGTCAGAATTTCCCGCGAAGTATCCTGTTGAAAACGTCACGGAATGATGACGCGTGCACGGGACGTCATCGTGGTAGCGGACATGTTCTTATAAGTAGTCTGCTTTAATCACATAATTACGCAGTATTCTGAACATCTGTGTTGCTGAATATTATGTACTTTGTTCAATTAATAATGGAGACGTCAAAGAAGAACGATGTAGGTGGGAAGCGGTGTAATGCAGCTGCCTTTAGGAACACAAACACAGCCGGTGTTTTCTTGGTTACATCCCCGAAGGTGAAGCTTTACTATGGAACAGAGCGGTCAAGCGAACATGGTTCCTGACCACATGTCAACCGCGGGTTTCGGTGAGAAAATTGTGCTAATAAGTCGGCTCTTACCGTAGACATGAGCGGAGCTTACATCCTCCTGCAGCTGCGGACTATTACCTCCTGCCACCAGAGACACTGGCGTTCACCACACCCATGGCTACACCCCTCCGACTTTCAGGTACCATATAATCTCACTAAACACTAGTAACACAATAAGAAGATAAGGGATTTTCCAGAATTATCCCAGTAAATGTGTCTGATAACATCTGAATCGCTCCCCCTGCCCTCCTTATTTATTTATTTATTCCTAAAAAAGTCCTTCACTCTCACTATCCTCATCCACGAATCTTTCATCCTCGCTCAAGTTAATGGGGAAATCGTCGCTTTCTCGGCCCGAATCGCTCTCGCTGCTGCTGGCCATGATTATAAACAATGTTCAGATGTGAGGAGCTCCACAACCCGTGACGTCACGCGCACATCGTCTGCTACTTCCGGTACCGGCAAGGCTTTTTTATTAGCGACCAAAAGTTGTGAACTTTATCGTCGATGTTCTCTACTAAATCCTTTCAGCAAAAATATATCTGATTAGCACATATGTTAATAACATCAACAAAACTCACCTTTGTGATTTTGTTTACTTTATCGTTGGAAATGCATCCGCTTTGAGTATCGCAGGGTATCCATTCATCTCTGTGCCATGTCTGTCGTAGCATCGCCGGTAAAATGTGCGGACCAAACGAGTGAAGTGAAGTGAATTATATTTATATAGCGCTTTTCTCTAGTGACTCAAAGCGCTTTACATAGTGAAACCCAATATCTAAGTTACATTTAAACCAGTGTGGGTGGCACTGGGAGCAGGTGGGTGAAGTGTCTTGCCCAAGGACACAACGGCAGTGACTAGGATGGCGGAAGCGGGCATCGAACCTGCAACCCACAAGTTGCTGGCACGGCCACTCTACCAACCGAGCTATACCGCCCGAGGGACTTTCCCATCTCTTGACACTGGAGCATGTTAAATCCGTCGATTGGTAAGTGTTTGTTTGGCATTAAATGCGGATGGAGGGAAAGGCTGGATGCAAATATAGCTACAAATGAGGCATAACGATGCAATATGTACATACAGCTAGCCTAAATAGCATGTTAGCATCGATTAGCATGCCGTGCTAATCGATGCACATTCTAGGTGAATCAACTTGATGAGGCATGATGTCTCCAAGGTACCGGAAAACAGTCGAAAAAACGGAAAATAACAGAGCTGATTTGACTTGCTGCGTGTAATGTGTTTGAAAAATGGCGTTGACTACCTAGGTGACGTCACGTTCTGACGTCATCGCTCCGAGAGCAAATAATAGAAAGGCGTTTAATTTGCCAAAATTCACCCATTTAGAGTTCGGAAATCGGTTAAAAAAATATATGGTCTTTTTTTCTGCAACATCAAGGTATATATTGAAATATATGGCAATATGGCAATATCGAGAAATGGTCAAGTATGAGACATAGAATGGACCTGCTATCCCCGTTTGAATAAGAAAATCTCATTTCAGTAGGCCTTTAATCCCAGGAATAGGTTAGGTTGCTATCAGCATATTTCAGTCATCATACAAGTTTATCATCTGAGGAATGGACATTGTAACAGTGAAAGTCTCACTTGTTAGGATATGTAGAGCGAGCAGTGAACATGAGCTCAGAAAGGATAAGACCAATTTAAAATTCGGGGAGGTGAGATGTGGTAGAGGGGCGTGGTTCGGCTAGGGTTGCCATGCATACTTATATAAATGTGTAAATCTGAACAACACTAGAATGAAAATTGAAATTTGATCCTACTGTTAGTATCGTTTGAGAGCTGCATGAAGAATCCAGCTTATGCAAATATTTGTCTCGGATACGTCAGATATCCTTTTTTATTGGATGCCGTAGTCGCCGCAATAAAGCGGCAGCTTGGCAATGACGAAGACAGTGAGAGCGATCGCACAGGAGGCTGTAAAGTGCAGACAAGAGCCCATTAGAAAGTAAACCCTGGAACACAGAGCTTGCAGGCCTTGGAATTATCGCGTTAATGGTCTGTGACTACCTGGCCTCAACTCTTTATCTCCACTTCATCACAGGTGTCAGCCATTGTTTTGATGTAAACCATCACTATAAGTCAAACAGATGTAAAATATACAGTCGTGGTCAAAAGTTTACATACACTAAAGAACATAAAGTCATGGCTGTCTTGATTTTCCAATTATTGTGATGGAGTGATTGGAGCACATACTTGTTGGTCATAACAAAACATGCATGAAGTTTTGCTCTTTTATTAACTTTATTATGGGTCTACTGAAAATGTGCGCAAATCTGCTGGGTCAAAAGTATACATACAGCAATGGTAATATTCTGATTCTGATGGCAGTCGCACATAAGAGATACGTGTCGACTGCCGTATGACTCAAGTGAACAACACCAAAATGTTTATATGTTCCATTGAACATATAGAACATTACACACAGGGTGAATTTTTAGTATGACTTTGGTAAGCTATGAAGCCACACCGCTTGATGGATTGTACTTTGCTTCAACATAGGAGTATTATTACGGTGTGTGTATAAGGTTAGACATATTATCTGGCCTTTTGTTTCGCAATATTATGCAAAAGCTTCTGGTACCTGCTGATTTGTATTTGGGATCTGCATAAGTCCTGAAAAAGTGTGCACTTCCGCCTTTGTAGTCCATGCTGACACCTTCTTCTTCTTATCTATCTTCTTGTTATGGGACAGTCATCCTCCACTGTTGCCATTTATGATATAAAGTAGTGCATAGTTCTTACTTATATCTTTCAGTAAACTCGCCATGAAAGCACTAAAACATACCGGTGTAGTGAGTTTACATTATTCACCCAAGGAACTTTAGTTATTAGAGAGTTCTGACTTTTTTTCACGGGACACATTTTCGGCGCTATTGTTGTTTCCGGATGAGGAGATGCTGCTCCGTTATTGATTGAAGTTAAGTCATGAATGTCATTAAAACAGTTAGTGCCATCTTTTGACACTTCTTCCACTTCCGTCCTTGCACGCTACACCGCTACAACAAAGATGACAGGGAGAAGACTGTCATGGTTTGCAAGGGAGATGACGGCAGACTGACAACAGGGGGGTTTAATGTCCCAAGATGTATTATATACATAGTAAACATATATATAATAATGATAATAATAATAATTAACAATACTAATAAACTATAGAATGGTGTGTGACAAAATCCAATAGTGGATGTGTGTGACTATGTGTGCTGATTAACTGTTAAGTGTTACCGTAAATGTTGAATGAGGAGCCAAGGAACGAGGCCGTCCATGGGTCATGCAGGGGATCTGGGGCAAAAGAGAGGCGTCAGAATTGTGGGGCGAGCGAGGAGTCGAGGAACGAGGGAGGCAGTCGAAATCCAGGGCAACGGGAGGAAAACAGATACACCATGAAAGACTGCTGAAACAAGCCATGGAAAGTAAACAAAAATAGAGCATAAAGCTTTGCTTACGGTTCACCATATGAGAACTAAGTTCCCGCAACGATCCCTCCGTCCAACTGGTCTTTTAAGCAGCTCGCCCTCATCAATTCCAGGTGTGTAAAAAGGCAATCGTCTGCAGGCTTGTAGCTGCGTGGGCGTGCTGCTCTAATACACTAAATGCAAAAAATACAAACATTTGAATAGCTCTGATGTATATTTATTACAAGACAATAAGTTGCACTATAAGTCACATGGTGGAAGTATCAGTACAAGTAGAATTACAGTAGTCAAATACAGTACTAGTGTAATATTATATAGTATAACAGTATAACAGTATATACATGTGAACGGCTTCTTGCCGCCATCGTGCGGGTTGCATGGACCATTAATGGAGGACATCGCTGAGCAGCTTTGACTCTCGTTTATTATTTCAATAAACCATTTTGTATCCCAGTCGGTCGCGCTGATTTCCCGCGCTTCCGCATCTGCTGCTCGTCTCGGCTGGCCTTTCGGTCGCCGGTGACTCCGTCTTCCTCGGGGGCTCATCGTTCGTCTGATCGTTCGTCTGATCGTTCGTCTGATCGTTCGTCTGGCTGTCTTTGCTCCGACTCTCTCTTACTTCTTCTGCCCCGATTGCTCCTCCTTCTCCCCTTTTATACAGCGGCAGGAGATGCACAGATTGAGAGCAGGTGTGTGTGTTACGCACCTGGTTCTGATCGCTGCAGCGTCGCTCCAGGCGCGCCCTGCCTCTCCGTTCTGCTGCATACTCCGCCTCCTGGCCGCCATCTTGAGTAGGACCACGGTTTGCCCTACCCGGCTGTCGGCCCGTCGGCTCCGGCTCTCCACAATACAGTATATACCAGGGGTCGGGAACCATTTTGGCTGAGAGAGCCAAGAAGCCAAATATTTTAAAATATATTTCCGTAAGAGCTATATAGTATATTTTTTAACACTGAACACAACTAAAGGTGTGCATTTTTAGGAAAAAAACAATATTTCTAGAGTATAATAAGTCTCTTATTCTTTGTAATAACATTGTTATTCTGAAGCTAACTGTGGAGGGGGCGTGGCCTGCGGGCCTGCAGCGAAGCAGGGTGTTGCCAGGACCGGCCTCGAAATCAGCGACAAGTGCGTAGATGGCCCACCTGGGCCTTGTTATCTAATCACCTGTCGCTCTGTTATAAACAGCAGCCAGGAAGAGAGACGGGGTTGGGGCTGGAGCCAGAACCAAGTGAGGACAATAGAGAAAAAGACAATTGTTGGAAAGCAACTGAGAGACTTATTGGAAAATAAAACAATATTGTAACCCTAAAACAAGCTCTCATGTTGGTGCTTGGTGGTCTGAAGAACCCCCAGGAGGGCAAGCCCCACACTAACCAATAATAAATAAATTACTTCTTACCATTAACGCAACTTCTTGAACATAAAAAAGCATGAGAATGTTTGATATTGTTAACGTTATTTTTAACACTGTGATTACAAGTGGAATTATTCATTACTTATCGTGTTAGGCGATGTCAGCTCAGATTTATCCGGGAGACAGATGCAGTCATCAAAAGAGCCACATCTGGCTCGCGAGCCATAGGTTCCCTACCCCTGGTATATACAGTACATACAGTATAGGAAGCAACAAATATTAAGGTGCCTACAGTTCTTTGCCAGTTGAGTAGTGGCAGTAGAATGAACAAAGGTACCTGCTGATCTTTTTTGGGATCTGCATACGTCCTGAAAAAGTGTGTGCTTCCGCCTTTGTAGTCCGTGAAGACACCATAGTCCATAAGCTTCTTCTTTTTATCTATCTTCTTATTATGTGACATTCATCCTCCACTGTTGCCATTTCTAATATAAAGTAGTGTAAAGTTCTTACTTATTTTCGTCAGTAAACTCACCATGAAAGCGCTAAAACATACCGGTGTAGTGAGTTTACATTATTCACCCAAGGAATGACTTCTTTATACTCTTTGTTTTTACATTATTTACAGTCGTTGAATGAAGAGTATTGTAGTCCATATTATATCTCCTTTTTTTTTTTATTGAAGTAAAGGCACATTTAAAGAGCTGCATTGGTGGTTTCTCCCTTCCATTACTGCAACAACACTTTGTTTACAAGAAACAATGAGTAAATGTTACCACATGTGAGCGTGGCACACAAACTCCGGTAGAACATCGCTCATGTGATAAAAACGCAAAAGGTGAACCATTTTGAATATGGAACAACTTTGTTTTGAAAGGTTTTTAGTGCAATTTTATTAAAACAATTAACTCTTTAATTCCCATGGATAGCAAGGTTCACTTTGAGATACAGCCTGTTGGACAGAAACTCTTGTTTATTGTTCAGAGGAGGTAAATAAAAGTGAAGATTCACACTGGAACAAGTAAGGCCCCGCAGTGGAGTCAAAACAAAACCTCTGCCAACAAATGAAGGGAAAGGACTTTGTGGACCGAGCTGGCAGACGACCTTGGACTCTTCCTTCCTGCACAGAAACTGTCACTGTCAGAATTGGAGCACAAGTTCGGTTTTTCCCTTCATTGGTGTTTTTGGGGTTTTTTTTTCTGTGTGGGCGTTGTCTGTTTATTCATCCAAGCACAATATATCAACTCCAGTTCCTCTGGGATTTGTCAACCGATTGTTGCTGTTGACACTCTGCATTGTCTCGTGTTCGTTAGTTCCCCGACCAATTGGCTGCCTTTTTAGTAGGAACTGTAGTTTTTCAGCTTCTCCAGACTGGGCCAGCTTGTATTGGTTAGTCATAAAAAAAAAAAAATCTCTGCAAAGCAATCACTTAAAGCAAGAAACTCAAAAGAAGTTTGCCATAACATGAGGCAACAAGATGGAGTAAAATGTACTAAATTGACCACAGACTTCATTTGTCTAAGCCATCTTACAACATTTACCGTATGTTTCGGACTATAAGGCGCACTTTAACATCCTTTCATTTTCTCAAAACTGGACAGTGTGCCTTATAACCCGGTGCAACTAATGTACCGAATAATTTTGGTTGTGCTTACCGACGTGGAAACACTTTTATTTGGTGTATGGTGAAATGATAAGTGTGACCAGTAGATGGCAGTCACACATAAAAAATATATGTGTAGACTGCAATATGACTGTGGAGGGGGGCGTGGACTATAAAAATGAAACCCATTACCTCCCTGCTTGGCACTATACTTGCCAACCTTGAGACCTCCGAATTCGGGAGATGGGAGGTGGGGTTGAGGTGGTCAGGGTTGGGGGGGGCGTGGGTTGGGTGGTAGCGGGGGTGTATATTGTAGCGTCCTGGAGGAGCTAGCGCTGCAAGGGGTTCTGGGTATTTGTTCTGTTGTGTTTATGTTGTGTTACAGTGCAGATGTTCTCCCAAAATGTGTTTGTCATTCTTGTTTGGTGTGGGTTCACAGTGTGGCGCATATTTCTAACAGTGTTAAAGTTGTTTATACAGCCACCCTTACTGTGACCTGTATGGCTGTGATCAAGTTTGCCTTGCATTCACTTATGTGAGTGTAAAAGCTGCATATATTATGTGGATGGGCGGAACGCTGTTTGTATGGACGAAAGGGTGACGTGACGACAGGTCGTAAAGGACGCTAAAGGCAGTGCCTTTAAGGTACGCCCCCAAAATTGTTGTCTGGGTGGGAATTGAGAGAAATTTGGGAAAATTGTTGTCCTGGGAGATTTTCGGGAGGGGCACTGAAATTCGGGAGTCTACCGGGAAGATCTAGAGCAGGGGTAGGGCACCTGTGGCTCTTTTGATGACTGCATCTGGCTCTCGGATGAATCTGAGCTGACACTGCTTAACACGATAAGTAATGAATAATTCCCCTTGTAATAACAGTGTTAAAAATAACGTTAAAAATATAAAACATTCTCATCCATTTTCTATGTTCAAGAAGTTGTGTTAATGGTAAGAAGTTATTTATTATTGGTTAGTGTGGGGCTTGCCCTCCTGGGGGTTCTTCAGACCACCAAGCACCGACATGAGAGCCTGTTTCAGGGTTACAATATTGTTTTATTTTTCAATAAGTCTCTCAGTTGCTTTCCAGCAATTGTCTTTTTCTCTTTCGTTCTCGCTCGCGCTCTGGCTCCAACCCCGTCTCTCCTCCTGGCTGCTGCTTATAACAGAGCGACAGGTGATTAGATAACAAGGCCCGGGTGGGCCATCTACGCACCTGTCACTGATTTCGAGGCCGGTCCTGGCACACCCCGCTTCGCTGCAGGCCCGCAGGCCACGTCCTCTCCACAGTTAGCTTCAGAATAACAATGTTTTTACAAATATAAGAGACCTATTATACTCTAGAAATGTTGGTCTTACTTAAAAATGAACACATTTAGTTGTGTTCAGTGTTAAAAAAAATATTATATGGCTCTTACGGAAATACATTTTAAAATATTTGGCTTTTTGGCTCTCTCAGCCAAAAAGGTTCCCGATCCCTGATCTAGAGGGTTGGCAAGTATGCTTCGTACTCAGCATCAAGGGTTGGAATTGGGGGTTAAATCCCCAAAAATGATTCCCGGGTGCGGCCACCGCTGCTGCCCACTGCTCCCCTCACCTCCCAGTGGGTGAAAAAGAGGATGGGTCAAATGCAGAAGACACATTTCACCACACCTTGTGTTTGACATTCATTGGTACTTTAACATACAGTAACTTTAACTTCTGTCTTTGACATGGAAAATAATGAAACAGTTGAAATGTGTCCTGAAGAGTGTTCTGACTTTTGACTTCAGCCTGAGAAGATAGCTGTCGCCAACACTTTTGTGACACAACAACAACTATTTGCCAGACTGAGAAATGACGACCAGAAGATGACTAAGTCTGTCTTGTTCTGGATTGTTTATTTGCTTGTCCAGACTTCAACTGAGATAAGATAAGCAGAGAGATTTTGTGATGAGATTGTGGTTGATACATCCAAGATACATCTTCGGAGTCAAGCATCCTAAATAAGGCTATCTGTTACTCAAATTTTGCTTATTTTCATGAGTTTTTAAAATATTTCTACCCACTCAATCAGGTTCTTTTGTCGTGTCCTACGCTGCTCAGAACCAGGTCACAGCATCTCTCTGCATTCCCAAACAACTTCTGATTGCGTTAGACTTCAAGCCATCCACGTCACTGTGGCTACTTCTGCTGTTTTGACACCAACTCCTTCCTCTTCTGCTCGGTCTGCAGCAGACTGTGGAATTCACGCTCAGCTCTCAGGATCAGCTGCTCTTTGTTATCGGCCCCTCTTCCCTGGCGAGCCCCCAGGATCTTTTCTCGCTTTGTCTCACGCTCTAACATCTGTTGCCGCACAATCAAGATAGAAACCTCAAAGAGTTGTACGAAACGAGGCGTTTAACAGTATCTTACCTCCTCCATGAGGTCCTGTTCATTCTGCTGGAGGGTGCACAGTCCGGAGCTGATCTCTATTACTGGTATGACTCCTTGCTGGGAGCCGCAAGCTACCAAGCATCCATTCTCATGGACCCGGAGACTACACAAGGCTTCATCGCGCAGCTGGAAACAACACATCAGTTGATTAAGCTGGAACAAGAAGCCTTAAGAACCAGACAAGAAAATCCTCGACACCTTGACACTCAATGTGGGGTCGCTTTGCTTAAACAAGATGTCCCAGATATCCAGCACTCCGTCCATTTTCACGGTTAAAAAGACAGAGGGTCTGACAGGACTCCAGCAGGCATCTGTCAAGTAGGACATCTGATACCTAATAAAAACAAGTCACCACTGAGCAGAGAAAAGACAAAAGTAGCAAAACAGGGATGGTGACAGATCAAATAAGGAGTACTTAGTCCACATTATAGATGAGTCATTGATGTCCTCCGACCAGATTCGGGCCCCCCAGTCGCCCACAGTGAGAAAGTATTTCGGGAAGAAAGGGTTCCTCTGGAGAGCATAGACGGGTCCGTAGTGGCCATCGTACAGACTGACAATCCTCTCAGATGGAGTCTTAGCCGTCCTGTTGCAGTACAGAACAACACCCAGGTCCGTCCCAACCATGAACGTGTCTGGCTGTTGACACAGTAAGACACTTTTACAGACCTCTTGATATATTGTTGAAATTTTGCAATTCAAATGGATCAATAAAAGAAGATACACTATATTGCCAAAGGTATTTAGCCACCTGCCATCCCATTCCTAACCCAAAGGGTTCAATAGGATGTCGGTCCACCTTTTTGCAACTATTACAGCTTCGACTCTTCTAGGAAGGCTGTCCACAAGGTTGCGGAGTGTGTTTATAGGAATTTTCCACCATTCTTCCAAAAGCGCATTGGTGGGGTCACACACTGATGTTGGTGTTGGCTTTCAGTCGCCGTTCTAATTCATACCAAAGGTGTTCTATCGGGTTCAGGTAAGGACTCTGGTTCATACGACTTTGTCATCCATGTCTTTATGGATCTTGCTTTGTGCACTTGTGCACAGTCATGTTGGAAGAAGAAGGGGCCCGCTCCAAACTGTTCCCACAAAGTTGGGAGCATGGAATTGTCCAAAATGTTTTGGTACCCTGGAGCATTCAAAGTTCCTTTCACTGGAACTAAGGGGCCAAGCCAAACTCCTGAAAAACAACCCCACACCATAATTCCTCCTCTACCAAATTTCACACTCGGCACAATGCAGTCTAAAATGTAAAGTTCTCCTGGCAACCTCCAAACCCAGACTGGTCCATCAGATTGCCAGATGGAAAAGCGTGATTCATCACTCCAGAGAAGGTGTCTCAACTGCTCTAGACTCCAGTGGTGATGTTCTTTACACCACTACATCCCATGCTTTGCATTGGACTTGGTGAGCTGCACGGCCATGGAAACCCATTCCACGAAGCTCTCTGCGTACTGTGCGTGGGCTAACTGGAAGGTCACACGAAGTTTGGAGCTCTAATATATAAACATGCTACATTTTCAGAGCATTTGGATGGGTGGTCAAATACTTTTGGCAATATAGTGTATGTGGTTGGATGTCGGGTCACTGACGGACTTTGGTCGGTACTCATGAAAGTAGTGAATATTGTGACCATCCCCGTGTGCTGAATACTTTCTTTTGTTTAGCCACAGATGACATCAAATTCAAAATAAGCTTTATATATTAAAAAAGACCAAAACCCACCATGTTGATGTTATATTCCAGAGAGATGGCACCTAAAGCATTGAGCAGGTTTTCTTCCCAACCTAGGTCTAGAACCAGCCGGGCCGTAGGCTCGCTCATGTTGCGTACGTCCCACCACATAATCTGGTGGAGAAAACATTATTTACTCATTAAATTAGATTAAAACATGACAATATGGGTGAACGGTACGTCGACAAACAGTATTAAAGTGTGCCGATATGATAGTGTTGAGTATTTAACTCTGTGACTGGTTTTCGGATACCCACCACGTTTGGGTTCCAATCACAGAACACATGGTCTTCATTTAGACTCTTCATAACCCCGAAAAAACTGTATCCCTAACCATCTAACACAGTGATGTCTATTAAAAAACTAAATAATGCAGCTGAGATAGGCCCTAGCATCCCTGCGTCCCCGAAAGGGACAAGCGGTAGAAAATGGATTGACAAGTCTTATATAATCACCAACATACCTCTACTCAGATGGTCAAAGACTAGAGTACCGATTAAACGTAGCAGAGAAACAAAGTACCGCAAATTCACACAAGTCAAAACGTAATCGGAAGTGACACCTATAGGAAGAAAGTGGAAGTGACACTGTCAAGAAATGCTTCAAAATAAAAGCATCTGAAAATGTATATAAACATGGAGAATTCTTAACAGATAGCTAAAGAGATACTTTAATAATTCAATGGAAATTAAAGCTGCAAGCAGCGATGGACGGGACCGACTTTTGCTGGTGTTTCCTGCCTTTACCCATTCAACATATCTTTACCTGCACATTACCTACCTTCCCTGCATCCTGGGGTCACACTGGTGCTTCTTTCTGTCACCCATACACGGTGGGGCTTCCTGCCATCTCCCAGACAACATATCTTTAACTGCACATTACCTACCTTCTCTGTATCCTGGAGTCAAACTGGTACCTCCTTCTTTCACCCAGTCAACATATCTTTACCCGCACAGTACCTACCTTCTCTGGATTGTGTGGTCATGCGGTTCTTTGAAGGCTCGTAAAATCAAAACCAGAGCAGTTATTAAAACTCTTTTCGCAACTTTTATTCAGAAGGGTTCACTCTCTTTCCTGTGCGAGTTTGAAGCCAACACGACAAACGCGCTCAGAGAAGATAATGTTTGAAAAAAGGTGATGTGTTTTTACAAAACTTTTGTTTTGAAGGGGTAATTGCCACATTCCTGTTGATTTTTGCTGAAAGATGTAAATGAATGAAATGTAGGTCTAAGTGAGACCTACATAGAGGTTTTTGTTGCACGTCTATATGACATTCTTACCGGAAGTTACACGCAGTTTTGTCTGTGTTTTATTCCTAGGAGGCGTAAGAGCGCAATTTAGAGTTTTTTCAATTTTTTTTTTTATTATATCGCAATTTGCACCAGTCCTGATGTGTGTGTCCAGTTTGGTGGGTTTTGAAGCATTATAAGGGGGTCAAATTACAGCTCAAAGAGGCAAAAATTACATTTTTGAGGAAACGTTTGTTTTGAAGGGGTTTTTGCCAACTTCCTGTTGATTTTTGTTGAAAGATGTCGTTTTAGGAAATCTAGGTCTAAGTCAGACCTACATAGAGGTTTTTGTTTCATGTCTCTACAACATTCTTAACGGAAGTTACAAGCAGTTTTGTCTGTGTTTTTTCCTAGGAGGCGCTAGAGCGCAATTTTGAGTTTTGGGATTTGATTTTTTATTAGATGACAATTTTTGCCAGTCCTGATGTGTGTGTAAAATTTGGTGAGTTTTAAAGCATGTTAAAAAGGTCAAATTACAGCTCAAAGAGGCGGCGGTATAATACATTTTCCACCCGGACAACAATATTGGGGGCGTACCTTAAAGGCACTGCCCTTAGCGTCCTCTACAACCTGTCGTCACGTCAGCCTTTCGTCCATACAAACAGCGTTCCGCCCATCCACATAATATATGCAGCTTTTACACTCACATAAGTGAATGCAAGGCAAACTTGATCACAGCCATACAGGTCACAGTAAGGGTGGCTGTATAAACAACTTTAACACTGTTACAAATATGCGCCACACTGTGAACCCACACCAAACAAGAATGACAAACACATTTCGGGAGAACAATAAAAGACGTACACATTAAAATGAGTTAAAATTACAAATATGCGCCACACTGTGAACCCACACCAAACAAGAATGACAAACACATTTCGGGAGAACAATAAAAGACGTACACATTAAAATGAGCCGTAGGTAGGTTAGGGTGAGAGAATCAAGCAATCCGCTTGTGATGCTGTAAGCCTGTCGTAAAGTCCCCTTGGGCTCATTGAAAACAAATATGCCGGCGATCATGCGGGACTTCTTCACCGTTTCAGAGAAATACTTTTTCGCCTGCTATTTGTGCCAAAAGTTCTGCAAGCATTCCGCATGGAATGGGAAAAAAAACATTGTGCTTCAACACATTATACCTAAACAGCCACCTGAAAAGACAGCGTCGTTACAACAGTGTTTTGAAAGCCTATGCTGCTAACTAAACTGCAGCACACCCAGCCGCAATAAGGACAGAAGCGTCTCCCTGTCACTGCAGCGTTTGAAAAGTGCTAAAATGTTTGCCAGCAACCACCTGAGTGCTAAAGCGATCTGTGAGTCAATCATGGAAATGATGACGCTGCACGGCCAGCCCTTTACCACCGTTGACGATACTGGCTTTTGTCAAGAAAAATATACAGGTAGTTTGTCAAATCCACCTTTGTTTGAATCGTTCTTGTGACGTCTTGCTGGCATCGTGGCGTTGTGTTTGCGTTCTCCCGCAGGTGCAGCGAAGATGGACACAACGTGAGGTAGGAACCAATCAATCAATCAATCAATCAATGTTTACTTATACAGCCCTAAATCACTAGTGTCTCAAAGGGCTGCACAAACCACCACGACATCCTCGGTAGGCCCACATAAGGGCAAGGAAAACTCACACCCAGTGGGACATCGGTGACAATAATGACCCAGTGGGACGTCGGTGACAATAATGACTATGAGAACCTTAGAGAGGAGGAAAGCAATGGATGTCGAGCGGGTCTAACATGATACTGTGAAAGTTCAATCCACAATGGATCCAACACAGTCGCGAGAGTCCAGTCCAAAGCGGATCCAACACAGCAGCGAGAGTCCCGTTCACAGCGGAGCCAGCAGGAAACCATCCCAAGCGGAGGCGGATCAGCAGCGCAGAGATGTCCCCAGCCGATACACAGGCAAGCGGTACATGGCCACCGGATCGGACCGGACCCCCTCCACAAGGGAGAGTGGGACATAGAAGAAAAAGAAAAGAAACGGCAGATCAAATGGTTTAAAAAGGGAGTCTATTTAAAGGCTAGAGTATACAAATGAGTTTTAAGGTGAGACTTAAATGCAATTATTTATACTAAATAAAACAGACTAGGAACCAAAAACACTTGCTCGAAGGCATTAACAACAAAACAAACAGAACTAGCATGGGAGCTAAAGGGAACAAAAAGCGCTAGCATGTAAACTAAGGATAAACAAAGAAAATAGCATGGAAGCTAATCGAGTATACGAAAGGTAGTTACCACAATGCGGGATGAGCGATGTCAACTGTTGCGTGAAGCAAACGAGTCCAAGACTGAATGTCAAACAAAGGCGGGCATATATAGGGAGATAAATCAGGAGGCAGGTGTGCGTGATCCCACGGAAGGCAGGTGACACAAGTGCGTTGCTAGGACAACCGAAATAAACCAGGAAGTGCCACAAAGAACTGAGGAAGACAAATACTAGACCAAAACCAGAATATGCCATGATCCAAGACGTGGATCATGACGGTTCTTACCTCAAGGTGTGCACAATCTACAGTTAAATCGGTTTTGAGAAGCAGAATAAATAAAAGATATCATGCATCCGACATGTTTTTGTATATCTACCTGTCCATCAGTGGAGGCAGAAAGGACTTCAGTCCCAGTCTCGGATTGTAACCAAACTGTCTTATATACCGGGTCCCTGTGACCGTACTCCATAGCAGAAACATTTACTGGATGGTTGCCTTCACGGGTGTCCCAAAACACTAAAAAAAAAAAAAAGGAAACCTAATTCAGAATAAGCTCAGAGAATATAGACAAACGAAAGTCAGTATTTCATCTGAACTCACCAATTTGTCCATTGCAACAGCCACTGATAAGAGTGTGCGAGTCATTCGGGTTGTATTCCAGACAGATGAGTTGAGATTCTGGTTCTAGGGTCATCTCAGGTTTGTTAGGATTCTCTGCATTACAAACCCAGGTCTTATTACCTTGATCTATTTGTTTGTCCTTTGATTTTTGTTTACCCACCAATTTTCCAAATATATGAGTGTTTGCTCATGTCTGGACTGGTTTTCTGTGACTCGAGACAAGAGTAGGCAGCCGCCAGACTTCTGCCTCCGTTAGGATCCCAAGAGAGAGAGGTGACATTCCTTTTCAACTGGTTTGGGTCCCTGTAGAAACAATTCAATTAAGGACTTTTGAGAATCTCTCAGGGTATTCAATCAATGTCAACTGGACTGTTCAGTTTATCATAGATGATGTTTCAACTCTCAGTCGTGCAGAATTCATCAGCTTATCACAGACTAGATCTGAACAATCTGAGTCTATGAGCATGAACTGATGAAACCTGCTCGAAGGACAGGTGAAACGTCTTCCAAGACAAACTGAAAAATCGAGTTACAATGACCTGGATGAATGAGAACATCCAAAGAGACAAACAACTTTGAGAATGTTCTTCTGTCACTCAGTACCTTAAGGTATTGACAGTCTTGGTAGATGGCGCTTCTTGAATCTCGTCCAACAATTCATCGTCCTCAAAGTACTCTTCGTAGATGTCCACAGCGTTGTTCTGTCCCACACAGAGTCCTGTAAGCTGGATCACAGAAAAAGTGACCTCATACATTTTCAGGACAGTAGTATCACAATCAATGAGGTTCTTACCGTGCCCAGCACCTGCATGCTATTCAAGTAGCCCTCATCTTTCTCTATCTTCTTCCGAAAACGAATAGTTTGCTCCATCTCTAGAGGGTTGATGTCTTTGGGCCATCCCCCTTCTACATGGTTTACCCCACAGTTGTCATACTCAGACCGTATTGTATTCACCTAAAGAAAAAACATTAACGTCACCTCTTTAGAAACGATTTACTGAAATTTCCGAGCTATAGCAAAATATAATTTTCGACAAATTTTATTTTCGATGTATATTGGCAGCAGGAGTTTATAAGCCACAGGTGTACATATTAAAATGTGAAAAAATGTACACAGACACTTGCGTTCATACACACTTT